>NW_003101659.1:738104-752941 GCF_000003855.2 Blastomyces gilchristii SLH14081 | reverse complement strand
TGCAGCATTTGTATAATTTCAAACTGAATTATATACTGTATAAGATATTAAACTATAATATTTATTCAATTCAGAAGCAATAACATCATTTTTTTTATAAACAGCTCAATTTTGAATTTTTTCCAACTCATGTTTTATCTATTAATTAGTAATTAATTATTAATTACTTTTAAATTACTTACAAATTAATAAATTATATAATTTTATATAGTCATTCTGAGATTTGTAATTCAAAAGACTTGTCATACAATTTCAAGCTAAGATATCTCAATTCTGAGTTCTCACTAGACTGACTATGTGACCGTGTCTGAGACTAGAATCAAACTTTATAGTTATTATATTATCTAAAAGCATTACTTCTGATTATAATTTATGTTTATTACATTGATTTCAAATCATGTTATTTCAAATATTAAAGATCTTAGATTCACTTTTCAAATAAAAATCTAGTTTCAGATAAAGAATATATTTAAATTCTTAGTTATATTTTCATTCTGATTTCATTATTAAGAATGGCATTAAATAAGACTATGAAATCATTTCTCACTTATATAATATCATAACATAGTACTCATTTGTTGAAAATTCAATAGAGAGTGTTATTAAATATTATTACTTTTCTAAACACAGATTATAATTCATATAATTTTAATTATAAAAAAAATAAAAAATATAAAAAAAAACAAAAAACAAAAAACAAAACAAAAACAAGAAAAAATCACAATAAAAAAAAAAAAAAAAAAAGAGAAAGAAAAAAATAAAAAATAAAAATAAAAAAAATCAAAATCACAGAGCTGTAGTATTTTTAAAATACTTATTTCTCAGAGTCTTTGCAATGTTCATCATTAACTGTGTATTTCTCACAGTGAGAGTAATACAGCTGTGATAAGCTATTATCTTAACATTATTTAATAAATAATCAGTATATATCTGTATAAATATGAATAATTAGAAAATATACACTTAAAAAGTGTGATCAGAGTGAACTCTGCTATCACTTGAATAATATTAAGAATAGAATACTGAAATTAATGATTTCTCTTATTAATTTTATAGATAAGATGTGTGAAGATAATCTTAAGTAGACTGGTCAGCAGAACTATGAATTTCACATTTAATCTCATTTGATCTGATCTCATACATTTCTTAGTGTGAGTCTCACCAGAACCAAGCCTTAAAAAAATCTGAAAATGAATCATTTCTGAGAGAAATGGTGTGAAAAATGACCAGATTTAATTCAAGAACAGTGAAATGAGAGTAATTTCTCAGAATAAACTGTGAAAGATGATTATTCTTTCAAAATCAGAATGAAACTGAGACTGAAGATCAAAATCAGTCTCATTCAGTTCATTCAGTGATTGCTTATATAATCAGAATTTGATAATGATTATTGATAATGCTTATGAAACAACTAAATACATTCTTGTACAAGTTTATTCTTTACTTTCTCATGAAAACTACACTTCTCTGATATACTGTGATCAGAGGTATTAAACTGTCTGATAATTCCATGTTTTATAATCATGAGTTTCTTGATTGTTTCTCCTTATAATTGTTCTCAGTGATAGTGATAAATATCTCAACTTGAGTTGAACTTTCACTTCATTCTCACCTCTGTTAATGAAATTGTCAGAATATCACATATCATCAGTGCAACAGTTGAATATATACTCTTAACAATTTTTCATAACTCTAGAATTGATTTGATGTGTAAATTCATCAGATCATCTTGAAGATAGCAGTCAAATTCAGTTTTATAAGCATGTAGTTTTGCCTGATTTTCAGTTGTAATCAATGTATGCAAGTTCTGTTTCAAAGTTAGTATTATAGTTCTATGAAATATGAAGCATTATCAAAGATCATTACTTACTAGGAAATTGTATTTCACTGTCTTCATATCTTGAACATCTGCTCATTCAAATCTCTGATAGTTGACATTGTAGTAGTCTCAGGCTAATTTGACATACAAGTCTCATTTCTCCTCTGTTCAATCTTGAGAAGTGTAGATATTAACTTGACAGAAGAGATCTAGTAGAGCTGCTACAGCATAGTACTCTATAAAAGATTGTTCAGTTTTACTGTAATAATATACCAGTTTATTCCTTACAGTAATAATAGCCTGCACTATAGCATTGTCTCAAACTGAATTTCTTTTTAAGTGATTCAACTGCTTCTCAAGATAAGTAAATAAACTGTTATACATTCACCAGACTGACTGCAGCATTGGTGTATAAGTGATTGAGACTGTCTTTATTATCTTATAAAACTGAAACAGTAAATTAATTACATATTTCAACTGAGTTCACTTCATATCAGAAAGTTTCAATGTCTGAATCTTTTCTTAATCAGAGTGTTGCACTCAATGATCAATCATCTGATGCAATCAAAGAGTTTGAACAGTCATCTTATATATTGAACTTCATCATATTCTAACATTCTGTATCATATTCAGTGATGTGACTGATTTGTTTATTTATTGAATATCATGAAATCATTGTTATTGTTTAGAAAAGATACAAATTGCATTAGTAATGTTTCAAATCTATGATATTTAAATTATTAATCAATCTATTCAAAATTAACAGTAGTATTATTAAAAAGTGTTATTAAAAAATATTATTAAAAAGTCTTATCAAAAAATATTATCTTTTATAAAGTAAATGTAAAAGTTACTTAAGTAATCACTTTTATCTCACTCTTATCTCAAGAATCAGTCATCTTATTATTCTTTATCTTGATATTAAGATTCTTTGTCAGTGTTTATATTATAAGTTGAATTATATGAGTAATATAGAGAATATGACCTTATTTATTATTTCAGAAATGCAAAGTCAATTTTTGCTTCAAGCTTTTCATCATAGTGTAGTTATTTACAGTATTATCAGTTATAATTGTAAGAAGACTGAGACTAATATCTTAATAGTTATTTTTAATCACAGTTATTAATATCTCTACTATATAATTCTCAGTATGACTACTGATCAATGATTCAAATTCAATTAATATCTCTTAATAAGTTCAGTTCTTATCAATATAATAACATATAATTCTTATAAATGTAAGATTGTTTATACTAGTTCATGTATTAACTGTGAGAGATACTTTTCAAGGATTCTTCAACTCTGATTCTAGATATTATATATTGACTTTGTAGTATGTCTCAAGGTTGAACTGAAGACACAATTGATGTGAAATATGAAGATTTGAATTAAGTATTTGAAGAAGTGTTCAGAATTCAGAGTTTTCAATTAATTAAAGAGAAAGATTCAGAGATATATATATATAAAGTAATTATTCATGAAAGTTATCAGATGAGAGTTATGAAATCAGAGTACTAATATATAATCATTTTCACATGATTTTCTTCAAATTAGAAAGTTAGTATTACTAAAAATCATTATTTAATAGAGTAACTTATCAGCTCAGTAGTAATTTTCTAATTATTTTTCTTTTATTATCTGCATTCTGATGACTTCAAATGTTGAGAAATTTCTTCAGAGTTATAATCAGTTTATAATAAATGTTTCTGAATAAAGTTATAGTAATTATAGTAGAGAGATAACTCTTCAGTAATCTATAATACAATCTATTAATAATTATTTCATAGTTCATCTCAGTGTTTGTGTGAGTTTTTCATAAATTTTGTAACCTGAAATCAGATGTGAAGAATGAAGTGATTATTTATTATAATTGAAAGAGAGTATTCTGTGTTGAATTGCAAACAACATAGACTTTGTGATTCACAGTGATTTCTTGAAGAGTTTATAAATCTTCAATAGAAGTAAAAGAAGTGAAAGAAGTGAATTCAGAAGATATGATAATAATTTAAGAAAGATAATAATTTATTTTCAATAACTGATCACTGATGTGTGTAAGAAGAATTAATATAAGAGAAAATAATCTTCTTTCTTAGCTTAGTTATAATTTTAGTACTAACTCAGATTGAATATCATCAATGTATAAAAGTAAATAAACAATCTTGATTAATCTCTGTCATATTTCTTGAAATATATTAATATTATGAAAGAGAGTATTATTAAATTGTATTATCAGATAATATTATTAAAAATATATTAATATTATAAATATCAATGTTGAAAAAATGTTGATACTTATACATTATAGTGACATGATAGTTGAATATATATATATATATTATTTCTGACATTGATAATTGATTACAACTTGTACAATAATTTTTGAAAACTCAAAATTAATTTCAATTATTAACTAATAGTTACAAACTTATAACTAACTAATATAAAAAGAAAAAACTTTTTCTACTCATTATCTTTCTTCTCTTTCTCATTCTTCTCATCATTCTTTATAATTCACTTCTCATTCTCATTCTCCTTCTTCTTCTTCTCATCTGAGATGATAATCATCTCAAAATCTCTCTCTGCTGCCTTCTCAGAGAAGGGTTCTCACTGCTTCCTCTCAGCCAGGTCAATCTGTGCCTCAAAATCCCACATTTCCTGGTCTGCTGCCTCGGGTTCCACCTCAGCAGTAAGCAGATTGACATATTCAGAGAGCAGAGCTATCTTCTCAATATTCTGAATCATGGAGCACATTTGAGATCTGAACAAGGTCTTAATTCTCTTCTCTGCCAGCTTCTGCTAATCAATTAGAGAACAGAAGTGTTATCAAAAATTATTATCTCTTAATAAAAAACTTATCAGTTTTGACTTCTTTGTCTTCTACTCTAATACCTTCTCAATCTTCTTCTGCTACTGCTTATTTGCAGTAATACTCTTCTTCTCTCTCTCTCTCTTCATCTTAGTCTCAAATTATTCTTGAGACTTCTTCTGATCTCACTGCTGCTGTATGAGACTCTTCACTGTCTTCTTTTTCAATCTCTCACAGACAGTGTCATTCACATTATTTCTATACTTAGTTCAGTCTAAATCTATCAGAAGTGTTACTTAAAATCATTATTATTCTACTTTCTTACAGAGTCTCTTCAAGGCATTATAACATGTCTTGTAATCTGTCTTCTCACACTTGAATATCTTCTTCTTCTCTCTCTTCAATCTATGACAGTGCTCACGCACCTTGGTGATCTGCAGAACTACAGAATATTTGAAGAGAAATGACATAATTGATTTTAATGAGTGTTAAAGAGAGAGTGAAAGCAGGCAATGATATAATAATAATGATAATGATAATAATGATGATAATGATAATGATAATAATAATGATGATGATGATGATAATGATAGTAATAATGATGATGATGATGATAATAGTAATGATGATGATAATGAAATGAGAAGTGCATCAGAATATATTATTGACTTATCAAATATAAAGAGACAAAGAAACTATTAACAGCTTTCAGAGATGTACAGAAATGACTACAGTGTTATATAGCAATATTATCTTTATTCAATGCATGCACTATTGATATTCTTTGTATGCATTTATCATATAATCTATATCAGAAATACATGCAGAAAACAGATCTTTGTTACTAGAGAGAATGATTACAGCAATTCTCTGTTTTCATATTATAAAGATAAGTTATTCTCATTTCTTTCTTCTCTCTTTTCTCTTCTTCTTCAACTCATCACTAAGTTCAAGCTGATATGAAAACTATTAAAACACTCATAGAAACCCTCAAATTGAAGAGTATAGACTAATCAAATTTTAAATACAGATGAATCAAATTACATTCAATAATACTAATTATTCATTTCTCTCTCAATAAAACAACAGTTGCATCTTCTTCCCTCTCTCTCAAATGAAACATGGCTTGTGAAAAGTGAGTATCACATCAGGTTATAATGACTAATACAGCCCCAGTATGCAGGACTGCATACATGCAGTGTGTGCTGAACTGGGAGACTGCATGAGTTGCAAACTGACAGCAGCATCCCAGAGAGAGCTGTGTGATGTGAGAAAGCCACAACTCTCAGCCATGTATGCAGAGGGTGAATCACTGCAGTAAGTACATATACATTGCATGAAAGTAATGCTTTTTAATAACACTCAGTCTCTGATATTATGAAAATAGAGTCTCTTCATGAGATCTGTTTTTATCAGAAGTCAGAGAATCTTATATTTCTCAAGATCATCTTCATACATCTTGTCTGTGAAATTAATGAAGAAAATCATTGATTTCAGCATTCTGTTCTTGATGTTATTCAAGTGACAGCAGAGTTCACTCTGACCACACTTTTTAAGTGTATGTTTTCTAATTATTCACATTTATACAGATATATACTGATTATTTGTTAGATAATATTAAGACAATAACTCATCACAGCTGTGTTATTCTCACTGTGAGAGATACACAGTTGATGATTAATATTGTGAAGACTCTGATAAGTGAGTATTTTGAAAGTGCTGCAGCTCTGGAATCTTGATTTTATGTTCGATATTATGTATTCATGTCTTTATGTTTTCTTCTTCATTTTGTTCAGGTCTCAGGAAACGCATGACCGACAATTACTATTATGTAGGGTTAGGGGTGCCTAGGTCTCTAGTAATTAAAATTATATAAATTATAATCTGTGTTCAGAAAAGTAATAATATTTGATAATACTCTCTGTTGAATTTTCAACAAATGAGCACTATGTTATGATATTATGTAAGTGAGAAATGATTTCATGATTTCATTTGATACCATTCTCAATAATAAGATCAGAATGAAAATGTGACTAAGAATTCAAACATATTCTTTATCTGAGACTAGATTTTTATTTGAAAAGTGAATCTGAGATCTTTAATATTTGAAATAACATGATTTGAGATCAATGTGATGAACATAAACCATGATCAGAAGTAATGCTTTTAGGCAATGTGACAACTGTAAAGTTTGATCCTGGTCTCAGACATGGTCACACGGTCAGTCTAATCTTAAGAAATATAAGATTCTCTGATTTCTGATAAAAACAGATCTCACAGAAAGACTCTATTTTTATAATATTAGAAACTAAGTGTTATTAAAAAGTATTACTTTCATGTAATACATATATACTTACTGCAGTGATTCACTTTCTATATATATAACTGAGAGTTGCAGCTTTCTTATACTGCACAGCTCTTTCTGAAATGCTGCTGTTAATTTACAACTCACACAGTCTCTTAGTTCAGTATATACTGTGTGTATACAGCTCTACATGCTGAGATCATGTTAATCATTATAATCTGATATAATACTCACTTTTCACAGATCATGTTTCATTTGAGAGAGAAGAGAGAAGATATAACTATCATTTTATTAGAGAGAAGATGAATAATTAGTATTATTAAATATAATTTAGTTCATCTGCATTTAAAATTTGATTAGTTTATACTCTTTAATTTAAGAGTTTCTAAGAGTATTTTAATAGTTTTCATACCAGCTTGAACTTAGTGATGAGTTGAAGAAGAGGAGAAAAGAGAGAAGAAAGAAATAAGAATAACTTATCTTTATAATATAAAAACAGAGAATCACTGTAATCATTCTCTCTAGTAATAAAGATCTGTTTTCTGCATGTATCTCTGATATAGATTATATAATAAATGTATACAAAGAATATCAATAGTGTATATATTAAATGAAGATAATGTTACTATGTAATACTGTAGCTGTTTCTGTACATCTCTGAAAGCTATTAATAGTTTCTTTATCTCTTTTTATATTTAATAAGTTAATAATATATTCTGATGCACTCTCTCTTTCATTATTATTATTATTATTATTATTATCATTATTATTATCATTATTATTATTATCATCATTATCACTATTATTATTATATTATTACTAGCTGTCTTTTCTATCTTCACTCTCTCTTAATACTTATTAAAATCAATCATGTTATTTCTCTTCAAATATTCTGCGGTTCTGCAGATCATCAAGGCGCGTGAGCATTATTACAGATTGAAGAAAGAGAAGAAGAAGATGTTCAAGTACAGAGAGACAGATTGTAAGATATATTATAATATCTTAAAGAGACTCTGTAAGAGAGTAGAATAATAACAATTTTAAGTAACACTTCTGATAGATTTAGACTGAACTAAGTATAGAAATAATACAGATGATACTGTCTGTAAGAGATTGAAAAAGAAGACAGTGAAGAGTCTTATACAGTAGTAATAAGATCAGAAGAAGTTCTGAGAATAATTTGAAATTAAGATGAAAAGAGAGAGAGAGAAGAAGAGTGTTATTATAAATAAGTAATAACAGAAGAAGATTAAGAAGATATTAAAGTGAGAGATAAAGAAGTTAAAACTGATAAGTTTTTTATTAAAAGATAATAATTTTTGATAACACTTCTGTTCTCTAATTGATTAGCAGAAGCTGACAGAGAAGAAGGAAATTAAAGCCTTATTCAGATCTTGAATACACTTCATAATTCAGAATATTGAGAAGACAGTTCTGCTCTCTGAACATGTCAATCTACTTACTACTGAGATGAAACCTGAGATAGTAGATCAGAAAATGCAGGATTTTGAGATGCAGATTGACCTGACTAAGAGAAAGTAGCAGAAACTCTTCTCTGAGAAGGCAGCAGAGAAAGATTTTAAGATGATTATTATCTCAGATAAGAAGAAGAAGAAGAATGAGAATAAGAAGTAAATTATAAAAAATGATAAGAAGAATGAGAAAGAGAAGAAAGATAATGAGTAGAAAAAGTTTTTTTCTTTTTATATTAGTCAGTTATATTATTATTATTATTATTCTTCAATTATAGATATATGCAGTCAGAGACTATGATATCTACCTGAGAACCTTTAATTCTCAGAGTTTTTCCTATATCTATAGAGTCAACTATTATACATTTATCAATTTCAGATATACAAAATCAGAAAATTCCAGCTCAGAATACAAAAACTGTTTATAAATTACAGTATTTCAACATCTTCTGATACTTTGAAATCATTTGAAAATATCATGACAAAGAAAAAGAGAACATAGTCTTAAAGATAGATATATTAAATAGATAGATAGAAAAGAATAGAAAGAAATAAGTACAGTAAAAAGAGCTACAGAACAAGATTTCTGCAGTTTACATCTTAAGCTATATATATATTTTAACATTCTATATAACTGACCGCTGCCTCTGTTCTCTCAGGCCTGCTTCAGAAATTATCATTCCCTCTAAAGAGCTGCTGCTCAGCTAGCTCCTGTAACTAGCTTATTTATAAGTGAGATTCTCACTAAGAATAATATCAGAGCTACTCAATTCTAGTTAAGTCTCTAATCTTTCAGCTGTCAATCTCAGTATTTCAGTCTATCAATTGATCATCACAGTCTTGCTTACACTAATCACCTATTAAGAGTGTCTAGATCTTGTCTCATCTAGGTTCTTGCTAGGCTCAGAGTGTTCTAATTGAATAGTTTTTAAATCTCATTTCTCAGAAGTGAGTGTCTAGAGTGAGAGAGATGAGACCTGGCCAGTTAAGCTTGATAATAATTCACTATTCTGCAGACACTCTAGATCTCAATCACTCTAGTACTGATCTAACTTGAAGCATCTGAGAGACTATTAACTCTAAGATCAGTGAGAATTAGTGCTCAGGAACTCTCAGAATAAACATTTTAAGCTTGATAATAATTCACTATAGTGCATCTGAGAGTCTCTGATACTGTTTTATAACTTAACAGTGAAAGCTGTGGTTAAGATAACTCTTGCAGGGTTTGAACCTGCCCTCTCTTAGCATTCATTCCCTGGGGGGAAGGCCGCTAATTGAGGCTTTATGATAGCATAGTTAATCACTACATCACTGAGCCAAGTCAGTTATAAGTTTGTAACTATTAGTTAATAATTGAAATTAATTTTAAGTTTTCAAAAATTATTGTACAAGTTATAATCAATTATTAATATCAGAAATAATATATATATATATATTCAACTATTATATTACTATAATGTATAAGTATTAATATTTTTTCAATATTAATATTTATAATATTAATATATTTTTAATAATATTATCTGATAATATAATTTGATAACACTCTCTTTTATAATATTAATATATTTCAAGAAATATGACAGAGATTAATCAAGATTATTTATTTACTTTTATATATTAATAATATTCAATCTGAGTTAGTATTAAAATTATAACTAAGCTAAGAAAGAAGATTATTTTCTCTTATATTAATTCTTCTTACACACATCAGTGATCAGTTATTGAAAATAAATTATCATCTTTTTTAAATTATTATTATATCTTCTGAATTCACTTCTTTCACTTCTTTTACTTCTATTGAAGATTCATAAACTCTTCAAGAAATCACTGTAAATTACAAAGTCTATATTATTTACAATTTAACACAGAATACTCTCTTTTAATTATAATAAATGATCACTTCATTCTTCATATCTGATTTCAGGTTATGAAATTTATGAAATTTATGAAAAACTCAATATAAACACTGAGATAAACTATAGAATAATTATTAACAGATTGTATTATAGATTACTGAAGAGTTATCTCTCTGCTATAATCACTGCAACTTCATTCAGAAATATTTATTATAAACTGATTATAACTCTGAAGAAATTTTCTGATATCTGAAGTCATTAGAATACAGATAATAAAAGAAAAATAATTAGAAAATTACTACTGAGCTGATAAGTTACTCTATCAGATAATGATTTTTAGTAACTGTTATACTCCCGGCCGCGCCAAGGCCTCATTGCGGTTTCACACGGCTCATTGCTTTCATGCGGATGATTTCATCTCATTTAAACCAGTTTTTAACCACTCTATGACATCATTCAGATATATTATAGAAAGATTTAATTGATAAATATAAGAATCTCACTTCTATACAAGATCAGCAAATTACTCTTTCTTAATAGTGAGACACTGCTGAGATATCACTCTGACTATTCTCACTCATGAAATGAGAGAAGAGTATTCACTCATTGTCTATATAGAATAGCTAGATACTGACTTCTCATTAAAGAAGTCAGTAATTTGTTTTTTCTTCTACTGAAATATATATAAGAGTTACTGTAAGAATAAGTGCTCACAGGCGATTATTTGAGTGTTTGCAGCTTGACATGATATGTACTGTTAACTACTAGAAGTATTTGTGATAGAAAGATAAAATATAGAGATTAAGTGTATAATAGCATTCAAGCTGAGTTATGAATAGTATTCACAAACTTCAGTCTATATAGTTGTGTGTAGTCAAGAGCTGCTAACTCTATTGATTATATAAGAGATAGAAATAGAGATAAAGAATCTGTGAGAAGTAGAATTTCTTACATACTTCTTCCTCTCTAAGGCTTCATTCATGAAGCCTTTCACTGAGTGACTTCATAGAATCAGCTCAGCACTGCAGTGATACTCACTAAAAATTCTTTATATCTATAAAAAATCTCAGTGAGGAAAAATCTCTTATTATTATAAAGAGAAAAGAGTCTGTCACTCAGTTTCTTATTCTGTAAGATTCTTTATAATCTACAGATTCTTCTCTGACTATTACACAGATTTATCTTACATCTTTCATACAGAAGAATTTCAGTTAACTCTCAATTATTTTCACAAGATTCTTGTGTGATCATTATATAGATTTATCTCATAGATGAATCACTCTCTGTGAAATTATTCTCATCAAAGAGAAGTATTTATAAGTTAATCTTTCACTCATTCTTATAAATTATTGTTCTTTGATACTGTAGAATTGTGAGGAATTTTTCATTCTTTTATTAACTCTGTAGAATTGTAGAATCAAGATATTCACAGTCTGTAATCACTCTTTATAGTCACATAGAAAGATTCAGATCTGTAATTTATAATCACTCTTTGTTTACTAGAGTGATCTGACTGTTTCATGAAATTATTCACAGTGTAAATAAATCTCTCTAGAGTAGTATAAATATTTCAGATCTGTCTGTGAAATCTCATCTTCTTTTTTCTTTTTCTGTAACAGCTCTCATTCTTATAAACTATGAGTATTCTCATTCATTCACAAAGTGTTTTTACTCAGATGACAGAGAGAGAGTGTTTCTGACAATATCTGTGTATTAATTCAAGAACTTCTCAAGAATAAAAATTTTTTCAATTTTAATATCTTTATAAATAATGTCTGACTGCTGCTAAGCTTCTTATAAGTGTTTCTATAACTTCTCTGATTACTTTTTACTGACTGATAAAGCAGAAATATTACTGCTTATAATAGTATCTTTACTTCTCTCAGCTCTGTCACTGCATCTGATCTTCAGATCAGTAGTCAATTTCATGCCTTTCTCAGATCAGTTTCTAACTTTAAGCAGTGCAGTCTCACTCTTTATTATAAGTCTTCTTATAAGTAATTTCTTACAAACTCTAGTTAACAGTTCTTATAAAGCTCTCAGTATTGTCAGTGTCTTCTACAGCTCTGCAGATCTATAATCACTCTCTCTCTGCTTATATAATCTCTGATCAGGTATATATAAATATGTCTAGATTCTCTATCAATGATTCTCATGCTGCAGCGCATTTCTGCAATCTTATTATCAATGAGAGATGAATTCTCAGATACCTGCAAAATCCAGATAATCAAGATAATACAAATATTATAAATTTATAATAGAAGTTAATCTGAATAGATGAGCTCTCTCTCTGTATCTCAATTGTTTTCAGACTGAATACTTCAGCATAACTGAGAAAGTGAATACAGCTTTGTAAGAGATATCTGATTATATACACAGATAGTCAGCTCTCAAGACTCTGCTATAACTATATATACTTTGATATTCAGCTTCTCTGAAGTCTGTACATTTCTAGTGATCTTCATATCAAATGCAATAATTATCTGTATCACAGACATGATACTCTCTGCTTCTTTGAAGAGAGAAATTGATAGTTATGAGAGGATTGAGTGTTATAAGTATTGAGAATGTGAATATAAGTTTTCTTTATTTTTTCTTTATTGATCTCTAAGTTGTGTTTACAGTTCTATTTTTATTTTCTTATTTTTTAGCTTTAATAAGAGTATGATTTCTTCTTTTCTTTATATACACTGTGAACTGTTCATCTCAGTAGAAACTTATCATCTTATAGACTAGAGTTTACAAATAACAGTGTTAATGTCTTTATCACAATCAGATTCTTAGTGAAAACTATATTATTCTGACTTATCAGAATTTACAGTATGAAAGTTATATCTTAGCTTCTACAGATATCTTATCTGCTCAGATAATTCTTAAGTGAACTCATTCATCTTGTCAGAATACTCTTATCACTGAATCTTAAATCAGAGCTTGTGATCTCTCTTCTCTGAGTTAATAATTTCTTTGATCTGATATTCTCTTTCACTCTCTAGTATCTTATGAATAGAGTGATGAGTCACAGAATTCTCTTCTAAGAATTTCTTATATTCACAGAGTAAAGAGACATGAAAAACATTATATATCTGTAACTCAGATAACAGTTTCAATCTATAAAACTGTAAGCTAACTTTCTTTATAATCTTATAAGATTCTATCTATAAGAGATTCAGCTTCTTATTAAATCTCTGTGTAATGATGTTTTCTAAACTTAGTCAGACTCTATTATCTTTCTTGAAACTCTTTATAATATGCTTGAAGTTATAGTATCTCTTCTGATACTCTTAAGTCTTTCTCAAGAATTCACAGACTTTCTCTCAGATATTCTGAATTCTCTCAGTCTGTCTATAAGCATTATCACACTCTATAGTGTACTCTCACAGGTTCATTAAGATTATCTGTGAATAAGTCTTAGTAAGTATCTTAAAGAGGGTTTTATCTGTGCTGATATACTTTGAGTTATTGTACATGAACTCTGTGAGTGATAATTAATACACTCAGTTATTCTGATTGTAATTGACAAAGTATTACAGATACTGTTTCAATATACTTATTAGATATTCTATCTGATCATCTGTCTGTTGATGAAAAGCTGTGCTTAGATCTCATGAGATCTTCAGTATAATTATCAGATCAGATCAGAACTTCTCTGTGAAGATTGATTCTCTGTCTGAGATAATATTTACAGACAATTCATGTAACTGAATCATATCATGAATAAAGATGTGAGTTAAATTCTTTAACTTCAAGTTCTTGCAGGTGAGTATAAAGTGTGTCATTTTAATAAAGTAATTCACTATTATCAGCACACTGTCAAAGCAGGCATTATATATATTCTTACTTTCAGAGAGACTTATAAGAATATTCATTTCTAGCTATTCTCAAGATTTCTACAGAATGAGTAGAGAAATAAGTTCTTTATATAATCTGAACTGTACTATCTGTAAATTCTGATAAATAGTATAAGAATTTACTATCTTCTTTACAAGTTCTCATATCTTCAGCTAGAAGTATTTTCTTATAAGTTACTCATGAGTTCTAGTGTCTGTAAAATAACCTGCTAGAGAAGAGTTATAATACCTTTTAATAAGTTCTATACATAGAAACTTATTCATAGATATATAAATTCAGCTCTCTCTTTATAAGAGATTATTTAAGTCTCTTCAATTCTTTATTTCTGCAGAATTGATCTCTGCTGTGAGCAGTTTCTGAATATACTGAGTATATTCATTCTTCAGTTACAGTTCAGATAATCTGAATAGAAGATCTTATAAAGACTTATACTCTGTTTTCTCTTATATCAGATCTTTTATAGCACTTCTCAAAGCCTGTAAACTCTTCAGATTATAGATACTCTCTTCAAGAATTCTTATAAAGATTCTCAGAGTGTTGACTCTCAGTGTTATAGAGAGTAGTTATACAGACTTCTTCTCTCTCTCTTCTCTCTTCTCTTACAGAGAATTAAGAGACTCTTCAGTTAATCTCTTCATAACACTCAGTCTGAGTATTCTGTGAAGCTTTTCTATCTTCTCTAGTCTCTCTGTGTCTATCACTCTAATCTTCTTAATATAGTCAGAT